>NC_134270.1:2472265-2514765 GCF_031893055.1 Leptodactylus fuscus | reverse complement strand
CCATTGGAGTACAGTGAACTCATTGTCATGTTCAAGAAACCAGTCTGAGATGATTCCAGCTTTATGACATGGCATTGCATTATCCTGCTGAAAGTAGCCATCAGATGTTGGGTACATTGTGGTCATAAAGGGATGGACATGGTCAGCAACAATACTCAGGTAGGCTTTGGCGTTGCAACGATGCTCAATTGGTACCAAGGGGCCCAAAGAGTGCCAAGAAAATATTCCCCACACCATGACACCACCACCACCAGCCTGAACCGTTACCGATACAAGGCAGGATGGATCCATGCTTTCATGTTGTTGACGCCAAATTCTGACCCTACCATCCGAATGTCGCAGCAGAAATCGAGACTCATCAGACCAGGCAACGTTTTTCCAATCTTCAATTGTCCAATTTCGATGAGCTTGTGCAAATTGTAGCCTCAGTTTCCTGTTCTTAGCTGAAAGGAGTGGCCCCCGGTGTGGTCTTCTGCTGCTGTAGCCCATCTGTAGCCTCAAAGTTGGACGTACTGTGCGGCGTTCAGAGATGCTCTTCTGGCTACCTTGGTTGTAACGGGTGGCTATTTGAGTCACTGTTGCCTTTCTATCAGCTCGAACCAGTCTGGCCATTCTCCTCTGACCTCTGGCATCAACAACGCATTTCCGCCCCCCACAGAACTGCCGCTCACTGGATGTTTTTTCTTTTTCGGACCATTCTCTGTAAACCCTAGAGATGGTTGTGCGTGAAAATCCCAGTAGATCAGCAGTTTCTGAAATACTCAGACCAGCCCTTCTGGCACCAACAACCATGGCACGTTCAAAGGCACTCAAATCACCTTTCTTCCCCAGACTGATGCTCAGTTTGAACTGCAGGAGATTGTCTTGACCATGTCTACATGCCTAAATGCACTGAGTTGCCGCCATGTGATTGGCTGATTAGAAATTAAGTGTTAACGAGCAGTTGGACAGGTGTACCTAATAAAGTGGCCGGTGAGTGTATATACAGTGGGGTTGAGCCGATCTTGAGATTTCAGGATCGATTTTAAAATCCGATTTCCGATCATTTTCCAGCCGATCCCGATCGTGAAATTTGCTCAATCGCCGATCGGGATCCAATCTTTCCCGATCACTCAACCCTAGTTATGACCCTGCCTGTGGCCTACTCCAAACGTGTCACACAAGCTCATCCCCCGCTACTCCGACCTACCAAAAAAACAAAGCAGCTAGACTCCCACTTGTAGAATGTAGTAATATGGCAGCCAGGAAAGACGCTGTACTCCGCATGTGGTGACCAGAACTTAATGGGGTAGATGATGTGCGGCACAACACAGGTTAACACCAGCAGTAGGAAACAGCAAGGATGAACATTAGCAATACATACAAAACTTGTCTTTTATGTGAGAGCGCGTCCTGTCTGACGCGACTACAGGTGAAGTATATAGCAGGATTTACTTAAAGGGCAACTCCGATTATAAAACAGCTTTTCATAAATGAATAGTTCAGGTGAAGAGAAGAAACATTACAATGTATCTTATTAAACAAATATGTTTTCTTCTCTACTTATCAGGCTGAATGACCTTTACCTAGAAGTATGGAATAGGGGAGGAGACTGTTGGATAAGACACACAAATAATGGCAGCTGTGAAACTCTTCTATACTGGGGGTGAGGGAGAGCTTTTCTACCACTGCTATAAGACTAGAGGCAATAAATAAATTACCAGTCTCCTCCCCTATTCCATAGACTTCTGTGTATAAGCTGAATACAGAGCCTAATAAGTGGAGAAGGAAACAGATTTCTTTAATAAGATATATTACAAAGTTTCTTCTATTCCCTCCTACTATCCGTTTATGAATACACACTTTCAGTACTGTACGGTATTATTGTTACACAGTATGGTTGTGGTTAACTGTATGGAAATGAACCAGTGCACGTTATTTTGGCATTATACTGTGTTATGTTTATAATTCTGTTTATTTAAGGGGGTGTCGAAGACTTGAAAGTATCAATAAGTCGTCAGTATAAGATTGGTCGGGGTCCAACACCTCGATCCTGTTTTTTCGGCCCCTGGAATGCGTATACTAGGTATATAGCTTGAAGCGCCTCTACTCTTATTCAAGTGAGTGGGAGCGGGGCTGCAATTCCAGGCACCACCACTAGACTGTATGGATCAGAAGTTGTATACAGTGTATGGAGGTATGTTTATTTGTGCACTGCATGGCGGCACATCCTATAGGGTGGAACCAACATATGGTAGGTCCAAGGTTACCGCTCTGATGGTTACCTCTGTCGTACATACGTCTTTGTGCTGAACATAAAGCAATGGCACTATACAAGGTCACCTGCTATAAGAACATCACCAGTATAAATCTTCATCCATTGCCTATAACAGTGTGAAAGAGAAGACAAGATGTGTGTTGGTTGTGTATGAGCTCGATACATAGTAACAGACACTTCACTCTCACCATTAAGGAGGAAGACTCTTGTGATCCGGCGGCGAGCGCTGTTACCTCTCATCCCTCCGAGTGACAAGTGTTTGCATTTGAAAGGGACAAGATATAAATCCCACCAGCGTATTCCTTTCCGCTGAGGGACAGAAAGTTCCAGGGATCAGATTACTTCTGGACATAATTATGGTGCAAATGGTATCAGGAATATTCTGCATGACATGATATCAAGCTACAAGTAGCAAACAGAGCATTAAAGAGACAGCGCACCCACTGTATACTGATCACTTATACTGCAATACGGAGGTCAGAGAAACACTACAGTACAGGATAATACACACAGTGATGTCATAGTACAGGATAATACACACAGTGATGTCATAGTACAGGATAATACACACAGTGATGTCACAGTACAGGATAATACACACAGTGATGTCACAGTACAGGGATAATACACACAGTGATGTCACAGTACAGAGATAATACACACAGTGATGTCACAGTACAGGGATAATACACACAGTGATGTCACAGTACAGAGATAATACACACAGTGCTGTCACAGTACAGGATAATACACACAGTGATGTCACAGTACAGAGATAATACACACAGTGATGTCACAGTACAGAGATAATACACACAGTGATGTCACAGTACAGAGATAATACACACAGTGATGTCACAGTACAGAGATAATACACACAGTGATGTCACAGTACAGGATAATACACACAGTGATGTCACAGTACAGGATAATACACACAGTGATGTCACAGTACAGATATAATACACACAGTGATGTCACAGTACAGAGATAATACACACAGTGATGTCACAGTACAGAGATAATACACACAGTGCTGTCACAGTACAGGATAATACACACAGTGATGTCACAGTACAGAGATAATACACACAGTGATGTCACAGTACAGAGATAATACACACAGTGATGTCACAGTACAGAGATAATACACACAGTGATGTCACAGTACAGGATAATACACACGGTGATGTCACAGTACAGGATAATACACACGGTGATGTCACAGTACAGAGATAATACACACAGTGATGTCACAGTACAGGATAATACACACAGTGATGTCACAGTACAGGATAATACACACAGTGATGTCACAGTACAGGGATAATACACACAGTGATGTCACAGTACAGAGATAATACACACAGTGATGTCACAGTACAGAGATAATACACACAGTGATGTCACAGTACAGGATAATACACACAGTGATGTCACAGTACAGGATAATACACACGGTGATGTCACAGTACAGAGATAATACACACAGTGATGTCACAGTACAGGGATAATACACACAGTGATGTCACAGTACAGAGATAATACACACAGTGATGTCACAGTACAGGATAATACACACAGTGATGTCACAGTACAGGATAATACACACAGTGATGTCACAGTACAGGGATAATACACACAGTGATGTCACAGTACAGAGATAATACACACAGTGATGTCACAGTACAGAGATAATACACACAGTGATGTCACAGTACAGGATAATACACACAGTGATGTCACAGTACAGAGATAATACACACAGTGATGTCACAGTACAGGATAATACACACAGTGATGTCACAGTACAGGATAATAAACACAGTGATCTCACAGTACAGAGATAATACACACAGTGATGTCACAGTACAGGATAATACACACAGTGATGTCACAGTACAGAGATAATAAACACAGTGATGTCACAGTACAGGATAATACACACAGTGATGTCATAGTACAGGATAATACACACAGTGATGTCACAGTACAGGATAATACACACAGTGATGTCACAGTACAGGATAATACACACAGTGATGTCACAGTACAGGATAATACACACAGTGATGTCACAGTACAGGGATAATACACACAGTGATGTCACAGTACAGGATAATACACACAGTGATGTCACAGTACAGGATAATACACACAGTGATGTCACAGTACAGAGATAATACACACAGTGATGTCACAGTACAGGATAATACACACAGTGATGTCACAGTACAGAGATAATACACACAGTGATGTCACAGTACAGGATAATACACACAGTGATGTCACAGTACAGAGATAATACACACAGTGATGTCACAGTACAGGATAATACACACAGTGATGTCACAGTACAGAGATAATACACACAGTGATGTCACAGCACAGAGATAATACACACAGTGATGTCACAGTACAGGATAATGCACACAGTGATGTCACAGTGCAGAGATAATACACAGTGATGTCACAGTACAGGGATAATACACACAGTGATGTCACATTACAGGATAATACACACAGTGATGTCACAGTACAGGGATAATACACACAGTGATGTCACAGTACAGGATAATACACACAGTGATGTCACAGTACAGAGATAATACACACAGTGATGTCACAGTACAGGATAATACACACAGTGATGTCACAGTACAGGATAATACACACAGTGATGTCACAGTACAGGGATAATACACACAGTGATGTCACAGTACAGGATAATACACACAGTAATGTCACAGTACAGGATAATACACACAGTGATGTCACAGTACAGGATAATACACACAGTGATGTCACAGTACAGGGATAATACACACAGTGATGTCACAGTACAGGATAATACACACAGTGATGTCACAGTACAGGGATAATACACACAGTGATGTCACAGTACAGGATAATGCACACAGTGATGTCACAGTACAGGGATAATACACACAGTGATGTCACAGTACAGGATAATACACACAGTGATGTCACATTACAGGATAATACACACAGTGATGTCACAGTACAGAGATAATACACACAGTGATGTCACAGTACAGGGATAATACACACAGTGATGTCACAGTACAGAGATAATACACACAGTGATGTCACAGTACAGAGATAATACACACAGTGATGTCACAGTACAGGATAATACACACAGTGATGTCACAGTACAGGATAATACACACAGTGATGTCACAGTACAGGGATAATACACACAGTGATGTCACAGTGCAGGGATAATACACACAGTGATGTCACAGTACAGGGATAATACACACAGTGATGTCACAGTACAGGATAATACACACAGTGATGTCACAGTACAGAGATAATACACACAGTGATGTCACAGTACAGGGATAATACACACAGTGATGTCACAGTACAGAGATAATACACACAGTGATGTCACAGTACAGAGATAATACACACAGTGATGTCACAGTACAGGATAATAAACACAGTGATGTCACAGTACAGAGATAATACACACAGTGATGTCACAGTACAGGGATAATACACACAGTGATGTCACAGTACAGAGATAATACACACAGTGATGTCACAGTACAGAGATAATACACACAGTGATGTCACAGTACAGGATAATACACACAGTGATGTCACAGTACAGAGATAATACACACAGTGATGTCACAGTACAGGATAATACACACAGTGATGTCACAGTACAGGATAATAAACACAGTGATGTCACAGTACAGAGATAATACACACAGTGATGTCACAGTACAGGATAATACACACAGTGATGTCACAGTACAGAGATAATAAACACAGTGATGTCACAGTACAGGATAATACACACAGTGATGTCATAGTACAGGATAATACACACAGTGATGTCACAGTACAGGATAATACACACAGTGATGTCACAGTACAGGATAATACACACAGTGATGTCACAGTACAGGATAATACACACAGTGATGTCACAGTACAGGGATAATACACACAGTGATGTCACAGTACAGGATAATACACACAGTGATGTCACAGTACAGGATAATACACACAGTGATGTCACAGTACAGAGATAATACACACAGTGATGTCACAGTACAGGATAATACACACAGTGATGTCACAGTACAGAGATAATACACACAGTGATGTCACAGTACAGGATAATACACACAGTGATGTCACAGTACAGAGATAATACACACAGTGATGTCACAGTACAGGATAATACACACAGTGATGTCACAGTACAGAGATAATACACACAGTGATGTCACAGCACAGAGATAATACACACAGTGATGTCACAGAACAGGATAATGCACACAGTGATGTCACAGTGCAGAGATAATACACAGTGATGTCACAGTACAGGGATAATACACACAGTGATGTCACATTACAGGATAATACACACAGTGATGTCACAGTACAGGGATAATACACACAGTGATGTCACAGTACAGGATAATACACACAGTGATGTCACAGTACAGAGATAATACACACAGTGATGTCACAGTACAGGATAATACACACAGTGATGTCACAGTACAGGATAATACACACAGTGATGTCACAGTACAGGGATAATACACACAGTGATGTCACAGTACAGGATAATACACACAGTAATGTCACAGTACAGGATAATACACACAGTGATGTCACAGTACAGGATAATATACACAGTGATGTCACAGTACAGGGATAATACACACAGTGATGTCACAGTACAGGATAATACACACAGTGATGTCACAGTACAGGGATAATACACACAGTGATGTCACAGTACAGGATAATGCACACAGTGATGTCACAGTACAGGGATAATACACACAGTGATGTCACAGTACAGGATAATACACACAGTGATGTCACATTACAGGATAATACACACAGTGATGTCACAGTACAGAGATAATACACACAGTGATGTCACAGTACAGGATAATACACACAGTGATGTCACAGTACAGGATAATACACACAGTGATGTCACAGTACAGGGATAATACACACAGTGATGTCACAGTGCAGGGATAATACACACAGTGATGTCACAGTACAGGGATAATACACACAGTGATGTCACAGTACAGAGATCATACACACAGTGATGTCACAGTACAGAGATCATACACACAGTGATGTCACAGTACACGATAATACACACAGTGATGTCACAGTACACGATAATACACACAGTGATGTCACAGTACAGGATAATACACACATTGATGTCACAGTACAGAGATAATACACACAGTGATGTCACAGTACAGGATAATACACACAGTGATGTCACAGTACAGGATAATACACACAGTGATGTCACAGTACAGGGATAATACACACAGTGATGTCACAGTACAGGGATAATACACACAGTGATGTCACAGTACAGGGATAATACACACAGTGATGTCACAGTACAGAGATAATACACACAGTGATGTCACAGTACAGAGATAATACACACAGTGATGTCACAGTACAGGATAATACACACAGTGATGTCACAGTTCAGAGATAATACACACAGTGCTGTCACAGTACAGGATAATACACACAGTGATGTCACAGTACAGAGATAATACACACAGTGATGTCACAGTACAGAGATCATACACACAGTGATGTCACAGTACAGGATAATACACACAGTGATGTCACAGTACAGAGATAATACACACAGTGATGTCACAGTACAGGATAATACACACAGTGATGTCACAGTACAGGATAATACACACAGTGATGTCACAGTACAGGGATAATACACACAGTGATGTCACAGTACAGGATAATACACACAGTGATGTCACAGTTCAGGGATAATACACACAGTGATGTTACAGTACAGGATAATACAAACAGTGATGTCACAGTACAGGATAATACACACAGTGATGTCATAGTACAGGATAATACACACAGTGATGTCACAGTACAGAGATAATACACACAGTGATGTCACAGTACAGGATAATACACACAGTGATGTCACAGTACAGGATAATACACACAGTGATGTCACAGTACAGGATAATACACACAGTGATGTCACAGTACAGAGATAATACACACAGTGATGTCACAGTACAGGATAATACACACAGTGATGTCACAGTACAGGGATAATACACACAGTGATGTCACAGTACAGGATAATACACACAGTGATGTCACAGTACAGAGATAATACACACAGTGATGTCACAGTACAGGATAATACACACAGTGATGTCACAGTACAGGGATAATACACACAGTGATGTCACAGTACAGGATAATACACACAGTGATGTCACAGTACAGAGATAATACACACAGTGATGTCACAGTACAGGGATAATACACACAGTGATGTCACAGTACAGAGATAATACACACAGTGATGTCACAGTACAGAGATAATACACACAGTGATGTCACAGTACAGGATAATACACACAGTGATGTCACAGTACAGAGATAATACACACAGTGATGTCACAGTAAAGGGTAATACACACAGTGATGTCACAGTACAGAGATAATACACACAGTGATGTCATGAATCTGGGGGCAGAGATGGAGGGACATGAATCTGGGGGCAGAGATGTGGAGACATAAATCTGGGGGCAGAGATGTGGAGACATGAATCTGGGGCAGAGATGGAGGGGGGACATGAATCTGGGGGTAGAGATGGAGAGACATGAATCTGGGGGCAGAGATGGAGGGACATGAATCTGGGGGCAGAGATGTGGAGACATGAATCTGGGGCAGAGATGGAGTGGGGACATGAATCTGGGGGTAGAGATGGAGAGACATGAATCTGGGGGCAGAGATGGAGGGACATGAATCTGGGGGCAGAGATGTGGAGACATGAATCTGGGGCAGAGATGGAGGGACATGAATCTGGGGGCAGAGATGAGGGGACATGAATCTGGAGGCAGAGATGGGGGGACATGAATCTGGGGGCAGAGATGGAGGGACATGAATCTGGGGGCAGAGATGAGGGGACATGAATCTGGAGGCAGAGATGGGGGGACATGAATCTGGGGCAGAGATGGAGGGACATGAATCTGGGGGAAGAGATGGAGGGACATGAATCTGGGGGCAGAGATGAGGGGACATGAATCTGGAGGCAGAGATGGGGGGACATGAATCTGGGGGCAGAGATGGAGAGACATGAATCTGGGGGCAGAGATGGAGGGACATGAATCTGGGGGCAGAGATGTGGAGATATGAATCTGGGGCAGAGATGGAGGGACATGAATCTGGGGGCAGAGATGGGGGGACATGAATCTGGGGCAGAGATGGAGGGGGGACATGAATCTGGGGCAGAGATGGAGAGACATGAATCTGGGGGCAGAGATGGAGGGACATGAATCTGGGGGCAGAGATGGAGTGGGGACATGAATCTGGGGGTAGAGATGGAGAGACATGAATCTGGGGGCAGAGATGGAGGGACATGAATCTGGGGGCAGAGATGTGGAGACATGAATCTGTGGCAGAGATGGAGGGACATGAATCTGGGGGCAGAGATGAGGGGACATGAATCTGGACGCAGAGATAGGGGGACATGAATCTGGGGGCAGAGATGGGGGGACATGAATCTGGGGGCAGAGATGGAGGGACATGAATCTGGGGTCAGAGATGTAGAGACATGAATCTGGGGGCAGAGATGGAGGGACATGAATCTGGGGGCAGAGATGGGGGGACATGAATCTGGGGGCAGAGATGGAGAGGACATGAATCTGGGGGCAGAGATGTGAGGACATGAATCTGGGGGCAGAGATGGGGGACAAGAATCTGGGGGAAGAGATGGGGGGACATGAATCTGGGGGCAGAGATGGAGAGGACATGAATCTGGGGGCAGAGATGGGGGACATGAAACTGGGGGCAGAGATGGAGGGACATGAATCTGGGGGCAGAGATGGAGATGACATGAATCTGGGGCAGATATGGAGTGGACATGAATCTAGGGGCAGAGATGGAGGGACATGAATCTGGGGGCAGAGATGGAGAGGACATGAATCTGGGGCAGAGATGGAGGGACATGAATCTGGGGGCAGAGATGAGGGGACATGAATCTGGAGGCAGAGATGGGGGGACATGAATCTGGGGGCAGAGATGGGGGGACATGAATCTGGGGGCAGAGATGGAGGGACATGAATCTGGGGGCAGAGATGTAGAGACATGAATCTGGGGGCAGAGATGGAGGGACATGAATCTGGGGGCAGAGATGGGGAGACATGAATCTGGGGGCAGAGATGGAGAGGACATGAATCTGGGGGCAGAGATGTGGGGACATATATCTGGGGGCAGAGATGGGGACAAGAATCTGGGGGCAGAGATGGGGGGACATGAATCTGGGGGCAGAGATGGAGAGGACATGAATCTGGGGGCAGAGATGGGGGACATGAAACTGGGAGCAGAGATGGAGGGTCATGAATCTGGGGGCAGAGATGGAGAGGACATGAATCTGGGGGCAGATATGGAGTGGACATTAATCTAGGGGCAGAGATGGAGGGACATGAATCTGGGGGCAGAGATGAAGAGGACATGAATCTGGGGCAGAGATGGAGGGACATGAATCTGGGGGCAGAGATGGAGAGGACATGAATCTGGGGGCAGAGATGGAGGGGACATGAATCTGGGGGCAGAGATGGGGGACATGAATCTGGGGGCAGAGATGGGGGGACATGAATCTGGGGGCAGAGATGGGGGGACATGAATCTGGGGGCAGAGATGGGGGGACATGAATCTGGGGGCAGAGATGGGGGACATGAATCTGGGGGCAGAGATGGAGGGGACATGAATCTGGGGGCAGAGATGGAGGGGACATGAAACTGGGGGCAGAGATGGAGGGGACATGAATCTGGGGGCAGAGATGTGAGGACATGAATCTGGGGGCAGAGATGGGGGACAAGAATCTGGGGGAAGAGATGGGGGGACATGAATCTGGGGGCAGAGATGGAGAGGACATGAATCTGGGGGCAGAGATGGGGGACATGAAACTGGGGGCAGAGATGGAGGGACATGAATCTGGGGGCAGAGATGGAGAGGACATGAATCTGGGGGCAGATATGGAGTGGACATGAATCTAGGGGCAGAGATGGAGGGACATGAATCTGGGGGCAGAGATGGAGAGGACATGAATCTGGGGCAGAGATGGAGGGACATGAATCTGGGGGCAGAGATGAAGGGACATGAATCTGGAGGCAGAGATGGGGGGACATGAATCTGGGGGCAGAGATGGGGGGACATGAATCTGGGGGAAGAGATGGAGGGACATGAATCTGGGGGCAGAGATGTAGAGACATGAATCTGGAGGCAGAGATGGAGGGACATGAATCTGGGGGCAGAGATGGGGGGACATGAATCTGGGGGCAGAGATGGAGAGGACATGAATCTGGGGGCAGAGATGGGGGACATGAAACTGGGAGCAGAGATGGAGGGTCATGAATCTGGGGGCAGAGATGGAGAGGACATGAATCTGGGGGCAGATATGGAGTGGACATTAATCTAGGGGCAGAGATGGAGGGACATGAATCTGGGGGCAGAGATGGAGAGGACATGAATCTGGGGCAGAGATGGAGGGACATGAATCTGGGGGCAGAGATGGAGAGGACATGAATCTGGGGGCAGAGATGGAGGGGACATGAATCTGGGGGCAGAGATGGGGGACATGAATCTGGGGGCAGAGATGGGGGGACATGAATCTGGGGGCATTGATGGGGGGACATGAATCTGGGGGCAGAGATGGGGGGACATGAATCTGGGGGCAGAGATGGGGGACATGAATCTGGGGGCAGAGATGGGGGGACATGAATCTGGGGCAGAGATGGAGGGGACATGAATCTGGGGGCAGAGATGGGGGGACATGAATCTGGGGCAGAGATGGAGGGGACATGAATCTGGGGGCAGAGATGGAGGGGACATGAATCTGGGGGCAGAGATGGTGGGGACATGAATCTGGGGGCAGAGATGGGGGGACATGAAACTGGGGGCAGATGAAGGGTGTATATGAAACTGGGGGAGAGATAGAGGGGGACATATAATTTACGGGTGACTAGGAGGATTATACTGTGAGCGGGCACATGAAAAATTAATGAGATTGGGCGGAGTCAACACAAAAGTGGGCGGGGCTAAATTTGCCACACATTTTGTCCCTCTTTCGGTTATTCAAAAGTTGGGAGGTATGGCAAAGAGTGAAACGCCAGCACCACAACTCCCCGACATCAGCAGTGACATGTGACTATACATATATACTGCACTGTAACTCCCTGTATATACTTCGTCAGTTTGTTACAAGATACTGCAGTGGCACATATAGACAGACTAGGCCTCGTCCTGCTGTATTCCAAAATTTTACTCCATACATCTCCCATTTGGGGTTACATTTGTCCAGGCTCCGCCCCTTTCGGGGTCAGTTTGGGGCTCTGCCGTTGACTATGCTTACTCTATAGTGTCGGGACCTTCATCTTGGGTGGTTACATAGTGTGAACGCGGCTCTCAGCCCCAAAGCAGTTAACACGCTGTCACATCAGTCGGCAGGCAGCCAGCAGATCCGTGCTCTCACCGCACTACAAAAGCCTTAAACAACAAAATTATATATTATTAACGATAATTGCAGCTGCGAATTGGAAAAACCAGGGTTTTCAAAACTGCCTCCTGTGCGCGGAGGGTAAGAGCCTTGGAGAGGCTGCGGATCACAAATCACCTACATTTGGCATGCGGGAACAATGGGCTTTGTTTGAGATGTTCCCTGTGTTTGATGCACGCCGTTGTCTCCATGATCTGACATCGTCATTAATTACGCTAACCTTATTCCGCTTCCTTCAAGGTAGTCTATTACCGTCGAAAGGTCTCTCCGCCTAATTACCCGTCCGTGTATTCATCTACGTCTTGCCTACTGAGAATGTGGCACGCGGTGAATTATATGCCATGGGATAAGTTCATGCAGATGAAGAGTTATCGCCTTTAACAAAAAATTTTTTCCAAAATAGCGCCACATCTGTCCACAGGTTAAGTCTGGTATTGCAGCTCACTCCCATTCACATAAGTGGAATAGAACTGCAATACCAGACGCAACCTATGGTGGTGCTGTTATTGGAAAAAGGCAACCATGTTTCTTCAAACCTATATAAACACTTAAAGGAGATCTTTTATCATCTCCACCAACTCCAACATTCTGTATTCTTCAGCAACTACCACTCCGCTGTCACTGTTGGAATTTTTTCTCTAGCCCCCACCGTTCCTGAGCAATTGGTGCTCATATTTTCAGCACCCGATATGCTAACAAGGCTCTATGCTATTAGATGGACGGTCTAAGGCTGGAGAAGATAGGACCACCCATCTGACAGTGGAAAGCCTAATTAGCATATTGAGTGTTGAAAGTAAAAGCACCAATGACTCAGGAATGGCGGGGGCTAGAGAAAGAATTCTAACTATGGAGCGGCCTCTGGTTGAAGGATGCAACGGGTTGGAGAAGTTGGAGGTGGTGAACGGTCCTCTTTAGCATCCACCACAGAAGGACCCAGTAGAATTGTGCACACCACAGAAGAAAGGTTGGGTCGACAAATCCGAGTAAACAGTAACTTTTTATTGCAATGAACAAAAACAGAAAAGTACGACGCGTTTCAGGCCAACGACAAGCACTTGCTCAAGTGCGAAATTTATTGCAAGCCATTCTAAAGTGGAGATGGTGAAAGAAGATCTTATTGTCCAGGGGCCCCGTCACAGTTCACCTAATGTTCACTAGTCAGTAATCTTAATAAATGATGCAACCTGCGCTTTAATAAAGTATTTCTGGCATTGATTGGGTTAAAATCTGAATATAAAAACACTTTTGGCGGTGTGCGTCACGGCGTCACAGTTCTGACAGGCTTGTAATTTCCAAGAGAGAGTTGTCGTTCCTTCTCCCCCCCTCCATAATACTCTATTATGTATTCAACATTAACATATAACTGCTCTGCTGTGTGTCACTGTACGAAAGCAAACTTGGAAGATCCTTTACTCTGTCACGATTTTCAAATAATCCTTGATTTCATGGAGAATGTCACCTCATCCACCAGCAAGAATGGCTCTCCTTCGAGGATTTTACGCATGAGATGATGCTTCTCAGAAGGTACTACTATAAAACAGGTGTAGTCTACCATGTCACATATGAAGCTGCTCAGAAGGTACTACTATAAAACGGGTGTAGACTACCATGTCATAGATGATGCTGTTCAGAAGTTACTACTATAAAACAGGTGTAGTCTACCATGTCATAGATGCTGCTGCTCAGAAGGTACTACTATAAAACAGGTGGTGTCTACCATGTCATAGATGCTGCTGCTCAGAAGGTACTACTATAAAACAGGTGGTGTCTACCATGTCATAGATGCTATTCAGAGTCAGAAGGCACTGCTATAAAACGGGTGTAGTCTACCATGTCATAGATGCTGCTGCTCAGAAGGTACTACTATAAAACAGGTGGTGTCTACCATGTCATAGATGCTGCTGCTCAGAAGGTACTACTATAAAACAGGTGGTGTCTACCATGTCATAGATGCTATTCAGAGTCAGAAGGCACTGCTATAAAACGGGTGTAGTCTACCATGTCATAGATGCTGCTGCTCAGAAGGTACTACTATAAAACAGGTGGTGTCTACCATGTCATAGATGCTGCTGCTCAGAAGGTACTACTATAAAACAGGTGGTGTCTACCATGTCATAGATGCTATTCAGAGTCAGAAGGCACTGCTATAAAACGGGTGTAGTCTACCATGTCATAGATGATGCTGTTCAGAAGGTACTACTATAAAACAGGTGTAGTCTACCATGTCATATATGAAGTTAAAAGAAAAAAGAACGACACACCTGTCTACAGGTTGTGTGTGGTATTGCAGCTCAGCTCCATTGAAGTGACTAGGACTGACCTGCAATACCAAACTCAGCCTGTAGACAGGGGTGTGCTCATCCTGGACGGCCCCTTTTAAATTAAACCAATATGGAGGAATCTAAGAAAAGAGCGATAAGAACTGTATAACTATTCAGCCCAACCCAGGTAACGGGGGGAGATCAAAACATTAATGTCAGGACTGGGATGGTTCGACCCCCAGGTATATATGGTAGCAATATACAGGGAGCAATCTGTGATCTGAAACAATATCAACCTTAAAGGGGTTGTCCATGGCTGTTTTCTTCCAAAAACAGCTCCGCACCTGTCCGCAGGTTGTCAGGGGTATTGCAGGACAGTCTTATTCTCTTTAATAAAGTTGAGCTGCAATACCAGGTACAACCTATGGACAAGTGTGGCGCTGTTTTTGTAGTAACTAGTCATGTTGTTCTAAAGTGTAGAAAACCAAGTAGAAGACTTTATATGGCACCCGCCACCCACGTTACACCAGTAAGGTCCAGTATACGTGTGAGCCATGCTAGGATTTGTAGTACGCCAACAGCTGCAGGGCCACGTTGACCGACTCCCAATGGACTCTTACTTTGTATGTCCCAATTCTTCACCCACTTGGTTATTTAACTGCAGCAATCGCATTTGTTTCTGTTAAATCTCCCCCAAAGCTTCTCTTTACAGAGCCGCACCGAAGTCAATTACATGAGGATCAAAGGAATAAGTATCGTGGGCCTCCAGGCCGGGTCAGCGAGGTAAATCACTGACCCACATATGATAGCCGCAGGTAGGACGACATGGTAATCATACTGTGCTCCTCGCATTGTATTCTCTACACCAGCATTGTACGTCAAGGGCAAAAGCTGTAGTGAAAATGGCTACTGAGGGCCAAAAAAACCTAAAAAATCTTCGATCTACCCTCAGAGGTGGCCTGGGCTATGCTGGTTGTAGACTGGAGAAGTTCTAGCCGGATGATGATGTTCAGTATCTGTAGGAGATAGATAGACTGCTTTGGCACGCCCCGGGTTTGACCCAAGTATCCCAAATTCTTTCGTTTTTATCGAAACCGAAGAAGAAAATCAGTGAGGACGGAAGTAGCTAGCTTCTGTGCCTAGGTGGCCTGGGCACGGCATCACGAGAAAGCAGAATTGCAGATGGTAGTTCGGGACATTGCAATATGAGAAAACAAGATATGAAATAAATTATAATAACTAGATAGAAGGTCATCGGGGACATCAGTGCGGGAGGAAGTAGCTAACTTCTCCTCCTACTTGGCATTCAATGCAGAGGTGGCCTGGGACACGGCATCACAAGAAAGCAAGAAATACAAAAAAATTGTGATGACTATATTAAACAAATGCTATAAGTGAATGAACTCAGCAGGGACATCAGTGTGGGAGGAAGTAGCTAACTTCTCCTCCTACTGGAATTCAATAGGTGGTAATGCAGAATTGCAGATGATAGTTCAGGACATTGCAATATGAGAAAATGAGATACAATATAAATTATAATAACTATAAAGAAGGTCATCGGTGACATCAGTGCGGGAGGAAGTAGCTAACTTCTCCTCCTACTTGGCATTCAATGCAGAGGTGGCCTGGGACACGGCATCATGAGAAAGCAAGATGAGAAATACAAAAAAATTGTAATGACTGTATTAAACAAATGCTATGAGCAGGGACATCAGTGGGGGAGGAAGTAGCTAACTTCTCCTCCTACTTGGGATTTAATAGGTGGTAATGCAGAATTGCAGATGGTAGTTCGGGACATTGCAATATGAGAAAACAAGATACAAAATAAATTATAATAACTATATAGAAGGTCATCGGGGACATCAGTGCGGGAGGAAGTAGCTAACTTCTCCTCCTACTTGGGATTTAATAGGTGGTAATGCAGAATTGCAGATGGTAGTTCGGGACATTGCAATATGAGAAAACAAGATACAAAATAAATTATAATAACTATATAGAAGGTCATCGGGGACATCAGTGCGGGAGGAAATAGCTAACTTCTCCTCCTACTTGGGATTCAATGCAGTGGTGGCCTGGGACACTGCATCATGAGAAAGCAAGATAAGAAATACAAAAAATTGTAATGACTGTATTAAACAAATGCTATGAGTGAATCAATGTCAGCAGGGACATCAGTGGGGGAGAAAGTAGCTAACTTCTCCTCCTACTTGTGATTCAATAGGTGCTCATGCAGAATTGCAGATGGTAGTTCAGGACATTGCAATATGAGACAACAAGATAAATTATAACTACTAAAAAAAAAGAAATGCTTTCAACATATAGAAGGTCATCAGGGACATCAGTGGGGGAGGAAGTAGCTAACTTCTCCTCCTACTTGGGATTCATTAGGTGTTAATGCAGAATTGCAGATGGTAGTTTGGAACATTGCAATAGGAGAAAACAAGGTATGAAATAAATTATAATAACTATATAGAAGGTCATCGGGGAGATCAGTGCGGGAGGAAGTAGCTAACTTCTCCTCCTACTTGGCATTTAATGCAGAGGTGGCCTGGGACATAACACCAGACAGAATAAGACATGACATAAACTATTAGATTTATGTTTAAGGTATATACAGTGGATGTCATAAAGGGAACAGAGGGCAATGTGGTGACTGCACCCTCTTATAAGTGTAACGCCCCCTTTGGCCACACCCCCAGGTAGCGGAGCGTTCGGGTAAGTATGAGTTGCTTAGAGCAGTGCATGCCCGTGGCCATAGTTCCGATGCCGCAATTGCGCGCATGCGCAGTCGGCTCTACTAGTGTCTCACTGGCAGAGCTAACTGCGTAGGCATTGGAGGTGACGCCGAAGAAAGAAGGGGAGGATCCAGCAGAAGATAGAGCCTGTTTTCGAGCAGCAGTGGGGACACCCCCATTGCATTTCCAGCGCTGGGGCCCACCCCTATCGCTGCGAGAGAACTAATTTGCATATTGGTAAAAACCGGTATTTCTAAGGAACGGCACGGCGGAGATCACATCTAAAGGTAAGAGACGGATAGCCTTTCTAAAGACTATTCCGACGTCTTATCTACAAAAAAAAAGGGTTTTAATGGTAAGTCTGGCAGAACGTTCAGGTGTAGCAGGGAGGCGCCTCCATCCGTTGTGGAAGGTATAAACACCCAGTCTCTTCAGCAGATCCTCCTGTGGAGCCGGTAACCTTTTCTCTGAATCAATGAAATCCTCTTTCCTTTTGCTTTCAGCTTCTGGGAGCTCAGGAGATCCTCCTTGTGCATCCACCTGTGATCCCTCTCTCCTGCAGACTCCCTCAGCACATGGTCTTCCTTGCAAAGTAGCCCCTCCCATCCTCCAAGGATTTGATAAACAAAAATTGCTTTCATCCCCCATGCATAATGTCTGCAAACTGTTAACACCTTGTTGCCTTGAACTGCACGCAGGGGTTACATAAGATCATCAGCACATCTACGGTAAGTAGGAAGCCCTAAAAGGTTATTTTTTTTCCAAAAATTTCTACCAAATCTTTATTACTTTCAGAACAGACACACCTGAATTGGCTTTAATCCATCTTGGTCTACACAAGAGTGACTCTGCCTCTTCCTCCATGTGGTCTTTGCACTGCTTCCGTGTAAATATTATTTTAGTGTGTAGTTTAACCCCTTAGCGACCTTTGACGTACTATTACGTCATGGACGCGAGGTACTTCGCGCACCATGAAGTAATTGTACGTCATGGTGATTCCGCCCGCTCACTAGCTGAGCGGGCGGAATCGGAACTGGGTGATGGATGTTACTGACAGCTATCACCCTTTTCCATAAACTCCGGTCGGTACTTTTACCGATTGGAGGTTTTAACCCTTTGATTGCGATGGTCAAACATGACCACCGCAAACAAAGGGTACCGCGATCTCCCCCCCCCCCGCCGGCACCCCCGCGGCGAGATCGGGGGGTGCCGGTATCTGTAATATGTAGTCTGGGGTCTGGTTAGTGACCCCAGACAGCCCTGAGCACTCACTTACCTGGTGATGCTCCCGGCGTCTTCTGGAAGTGAGTCTGTGCCGTCTGCACAGCTCACTTCCTGTTTCTCGAGTGAGACACGTGCAGGCTGTCACTGCAGCCTGTGTCTCAGTCTATAGTAGAGAATCAGTGATGCAATCATCACTGATCCATGTGTCCCATAGGGACACAAGAACAAGTAAAAAAAAAGTGTAAAAAAAATAAATAAAGTATTTGAAAACAATTAATAAAGTTATAAAGTCCCAAAAATCCCTTTTTTCTATAAAAAAAATGAATTATGTAAAAAAAACACAAAAAATTAATAAAAACAATACATATTTGGTATTGTCGCGTCCGTAACAACCTGTACAACAAAACTGAAACAATATTTAATGTACACAGTGAACGGCGGTAAAAAATAACGGAAAAAACCCGCCGGAAGTAGTGATTTTTCGCCATCTCACCTTACAAAATGTGCTATAAAAAGTGATCAAAAAGTCATATGCACCCCAAAATAGTACCAATAAAATGCACAGGTTGTCCCGCAAAAAATAAGCCCTCAACCAACACTGTCAAGCGAAAAATAAAAATGTTACGCCTCTCAGAAGATGGCGATGCAAAAATCATGATTTATGTCCCCAAATGTGTTTTTGTTCTGCAGACTTAGTATCGCATAAAAAAATAACATAAATGAGGTATCGCCATAATCGTACCGACCCGCAGAATAAAGGTCACATGTTACTTATACTGCACGCTGCATGGCGAAAAATGTAAAAGGTAAAACTCAATACCAGAATTGATTTTTTCTCTTTTAAATCCAGCAAAAAAAGAGTTAATAAAATGTAATCAGTAAGTTTTAGGCACCCCAAGATGGTGTCATTACAAAATACACCTCATACCGCAAACAACAAGCCCTTATATGGCCACGTCAGCAGAAAAATAAAGAAAATATAGTCTCTACCAATGTGAAGACAAAATCACGCAAAATCGCCAAATCATTAGAACACAACTGGGTGCGGCAGGCAGGGAATGTATAAGCTGTGCGAGCGAATATCAGGGGACACCCCAGATTTACAGCTTATGAGGGAAAATATACCAGAAGTGACCCCCAAAGTGACCCCAGTGTGACTCCCCCAATCATAGGAGCTACTGGGGGTACAGTAGGGAATTTAGTGTCTGCAATGTCCTCCGCACCGCTTATATATTCCCTCTTCGCCATCCGCTGTGCAGTCACGTCCGGGATACTAATACTCACTACACCCCCTGAGAAATTCTTTTAGGGGTGCAGTTTTCAAAATGGGGTCACTCCTTTGGGGAATCCACTTTTCTGGTACCTTACAGGCTCTACAAACATGACATGGCGTCCAGATACCAAACATCTGAATCTGTACTCCAAAAGCCGCATCGCGCTCCTTCCCTTCTGCCCCCTGCTGTGCGCCCAAACTGCAGTGTATGCCACATGTATGACACATGTATGACACTGGTGTACCCGGGATAACGTATGTAATGTCATATGTGAGTATTAACTGATATTAGGGCACATATATGACACTGGTGTACCCGGGATAACATATGTAATGTCATATGTGGGTATAAACTGATATTAGGGCCCAGCCAGACACAGAAGGGAAGAAGGTTATTTGGTTTTTGGAGCACAGACTTAGACGGTTTGGTTTTTGGATGCCATGGCACTTTTGCAGAGACTCTAAAATTTCCCCTACAAAATGGGGTCACTTCTTGGGGAATTCCAGTTTACTGGCACCTCCAGGGCTCTGCAAAAACAACATGGCACCCAGAAAGTCCCTCTAAATCTGTACCCCAAAAGCTATAAAGCGCAGTGCTCCTTCCCTTCTGAGCCCTGCTGTGCGCCCAAGCAGCAGTTTACACCCACATATATAATTTTTTTGCCCCTCGGGAAGGCCCACTTAATAGTTTTAGGAGTGCAGGTCTCTGACAACACAAAGTGGGTGCAATGCATTGGATACCAAAATGGCATATTTCTTTAAAAATTTCAATTTTTGGGAAGCATTTTTAGTCTCAAAATCATAATACCACTTGATACATTCCTTGATGGGTGTAGTTTCTAAAATGGGGTCACTTTTGAGGGGTTTCTATTGTATTGATACTTTAGGGGCTCAGCAAATGCGACATGGCACCTCAAAACTATTCCAGCAATATATGCCCTCCAAAATCCAAATAGCGCTCTTTCCATTCTGAGCCCCAGCATGTACCCATACAGCAGATTATGATCCCATATGGGGTATTGCCGTGTTCAGGGGAAATTGTGTAACAAACTGTGGGGGGCTCTTAATTCTCTAACTACTTGCAAAAATTAAAAATATGGCCCTTGGTAAATTCCTTGAGGGGTATAGTTTCCAAAATGGGGTGACATTTTGGGGGTTTCCACTGTTTTGGCACATTGGGGGCTCTTAAAAAAAGGGACATGGTGCCTGAAAAGTATTCTAGTAAAATCTGGCCTACAAAATCCAATTAGCGCTCCATCCGCTCTGAGAGCGACCGTGTGCCTGTACATTAGGGTACCAGCACATATGGGGTATTGTCGTGTTCAGGAGAAATTGTGTAACAAAATGTGGGGTGCAGTTTCTCCTTTAACCCTTTGTGAAGATGAAAAATTTGGGGCTACAGTGACATTTTATTATAAAAAAAAGTAATTTTTCATTTTCACATCTCAATGGTAAAAAAATCTATGAAACACCTGTAGGGTCCAAGTGCTCACTATACCCCTTGATAAATTCCTTGAGGGGTCTAGTTTCCAAAATGGGGTGACATTTTGGGGTTTTCCACTGTTTTGGCACCTTGGGGGCTTTGCAATCGGGGCATGGCGCCTGAAAAATATTCTAGCAAAATCTGGCCTACAAAATCCAATTAGCGCTCCATCCGCTCTGAGAGCGACCGTGTGCCCGTACATTAGGGTACCAGCACATATGGGGTATTGTCGTGTTCGGGAGAAATTGTGTAACAAAATGTGGGGTGCAGTTTCTCCTTTAAACCTTAGTAAATGTGTAAATTCTAGGGCTAAATGAATATATTAGTGACAGAAATTGAAAAATGTAAATTTGACCTCCATTTTGTTTTAATTGTTGTGAAATGCTGAAAGGGTTAAGAAACTTTCTAACTGCTGTTTTGGATTCTTTCAGGAGTGCAGTTTTTAGAATGGGGTGACTTTTGGGGGTTTTTATTAGAGAGGCCTTTCAAGTTCCCTTCAGAACTGAACTGGTCCCTTGAAAAATGTGTTTTGGAAATTTTCTTGAAAATTTGGAAAATTACTGCTTGACTTGTAAGCCTTATAATATCTGAAAAAAATGAAAGGGTGCTTAAAATTTGATTGCTACATAAATCAGAGACATGGTTAATTATATTTATGAAAAAATTCGGGTAGTATGACTTTCTATTTGAAAGGCTTGCAATTTCAAAGTTTGAAAACTGCATTTTTTTCAAAATTTTCACCAAATTTCCTATTTTTTCATAATTAAAGACAAAACATATCGACGAAAATTTACTACTGACATGAAGTACAATGTGTTACGAAAAAACAATCTCAGAATCACTTGTGTAAGTTAAAGCGTCTCAAAGTTATCGCCATTTAAAGTGACACATGTCAGATTTGAAAAAAGAGGCCTGGTCCTTAAGTCACTTTTGGGCTGTGTCTCTAAGGGGTTAAGTCTGGTTGAAGTGCCTGATTATCCCGGATTACTGATCAGTAAGTGCCTTAAGATGGTGTGTATGGAAACCAATAGATCAGATTAGCTCTCTCACTGTCACTCCATGTGTTCCTACAAACAGGTGCAACAAATATGGAAATGCAATTTTTTGTAATTTTTGCAGGAATTATTACAATCTCTTGTTACCCTGCGGAATATTATCACTATTAATGTGGGGTAGTTGCCCGATGTCAGACTGTGGCCCACCAGAGAATATGGTCCTGAGGTCTTACCTCCATATCACACATTTTTGTGTGACATATCATCAGTCAGTTCTAGGATAAGTTATTTGTAAATTCATCCATACGAAATAGACCCCAGAGACCCCAGAGACAAGGGACTGGCTCCAAAGGTTGTCTTCTGAAATTTTGTGGACCTTTATTGCATCAGGGGATCCTTTGGTGGAGCGAGTCTGACCCTGGGAAATTGGGTTATGTCACACTGGGACTCCTTGGATTTACCAAATGAGACATAATTACATCTACTGCTAACCTAGATGGATTATACAAATACAAAAGGCACAATTGGCACAACCGAAAACACAATTGATATTGCCAAAGCAAAGAATGGTTGGGGGTGGGTGAGGGGGATGGAGGTTGGTGTGGGGAGTGTGGTTTGGCGGTACGTGTGTCTTTGGGGTCCCGTCGTTCTTGTGTAGGACATGTGGGTATGGGCGTGCATAGGGTGGGGTGATGAGGGGGTTTAATAGTCTTTGGGGGTCTCCTCTTCCACCCATTTGGTGAGAACTGGACACGTATTGGGCAGCGATCTCCACAGTGGTCTCTTCTTCTCCCAGTAGGATGTAGAGTTTCCTCTTCTCATCTGGGATGTGAGCAAGAAAGTCTTTGGTAGTAGATGGCCCTCACAGCTGAGTATTTGATGCAGTGTAGTAGAAAATGGGCCTCGTCTTCTAGGGCCCTAAGGTCACAGTGTTGGCATAGTCTGTTTTCCCGTGGCTTGTGCTGCCCCGTTTCAATCTCTAGGTTGTGGGCGCTCAATCTGTATCGGCTCAGGGTCTGTCTCTGTTTGGGTTATGAGTACTATAGGGGGCACATGTCCTGGGGCATCCACCATCCATGATGGGTTTTTGGTGATTATATCCATCCAAGAAGAAGTTGAAAATTGACCATACACCTTCAATAACTGTCCACCAAACTCCCCCCATACACATGCATGATCAGTAGGACCAATAAGGAGAGAGGATAAAGGTGTCCAGGTTCTAAAGGTCATATAGGGACCCTCACAAAATATTTTGCCCAGTGAGCTACCTAACCTTATTCTGGTCTGGGTTTCTTCACACTCATTATCATTAAGATATAAATGTTTCAACCCATAAAGAGTAGACCCAAAGTCGTCTCCACATGGGGTGTCTTCTACGTGGCCTTTCACGCCAATTATTATGTTTGCACCCATTGCTTGAGGGTCAAGACTACTCAACACATTGCATGGGATCTGTACACACTGTTCAAACTTCTTTGCACAATTCTCTGATTGTTCTGTGAATTTCAGAAGGAGCTGAAGGTTTTTTTGCAGATCCGCCTTCCCTCGGTGATAGAGTCAGGCCGTGGTTCACCAATTACAGCTGTATAAACACTTCGCAGGTGTCATCACAGTACAAGCCTATTAACAGTTCAGCGCAGTTCACAAAGAACGGAAACAAATACAACGTTGTGGGAGTCGCCGGGACGGGGCTGTTTAGAAAATCGTTTGGCCAATTGTAGACATCTGAATGATATCAGTGGTGCACCTAATAGTGTTGTTCCGATCCCTGTCAGTCCTAAAAGAGTTAGATTCCCCTGGTACAGGTTTCACATGAGCTTCTGCCGACAGGGTATAACCAGCTTTAGGTGGAGGTCTTTCCAGTTGATGCCCCCATTGGGCCTCATAGCTTCTGTTAGGCAAGCCACTTGGTGGACTAAGGTCAACGTTGGTATGGCACCTAAGCAAAACATTGAGTGAGGGCTTATCTCCTTTTTAGTTGGAACCTCTACACTGGGACGGATTCACAATTTTGGGCCCATAACTTCTTTTATGTCTGCTACCAGGTACGCGTCTATGACCATAAAGGCCAGATCAGCATTGGTGGAAACCCCTTGGGAATTGGCTCATCTCCATCTCCAGGTCTCTCTTGGTGGATGGTGGAGGCCTCCGAGGCCTCATTGTATCTGTGATGATCGCTGTTGTGCTCAAAGGTCTCAAGTTCTAATTTGGAGAAATGGAGAAGGCCTCTTGGCTGCCGTGTCTACCCCGCAGTCTTATCTTGGGGGTCCAAGGGGTGGCAGGGGGCCGATCTTGCCCTTGCCCTTCCAGTTCATGCCCCCATTGGGCCTCATAGCTTCTGTTAGCCAAGCCACCTGGTGGACTAAGGTCAACGTTGGTATGGCACCTAAGCAAAACATTGAGTGAGGGCTTATCTCCTTTTTAGTTGGAACCTCTACACTGGGACGGATTCACAATTTTGGGCCCATGACTTCTTTTATGTCTGCTACCAGTTACGTGTCTACGACCATAAAGGCCAGATCAGCATTGGTGGAAACCCCTTGGGAATTGGCTCATCTCCATCTACAGGTCTCTCTTGGTGGATGGTGGAGGCCTCCGAGGCCTCATTGTATCTGTGATTATCGCTGTTGTGCTCAAAGGTCTCAAGTTCTAATTTGGAGAAGCAGAGTAGGCCTCTTGGCTGCCATGTCTACCCCTCAGATCCCGCAGTCTTAACTTGGGGGATCCAAGGGGTGGCAGGGGGCCGATCTTGCCCTTCCAGTTCATGCCCCCATTGGGCCTCATAGCTTTTGTTAGCCAAGCCACCTGGTGGACTAAGGTCAACGTTGGTATGGCACCTAAGCAAAACATTGAGTGAGGGCTTATCTCCTTTTTAGTTGGAACCTCTACACTGGGACGGATTCACAATTTTGGGCCCATAACGTCTTTTATGTCTGCTACCAGGTACATGTCTACGACCATAAAGGCCAGATCAGCATTGGTGGAAACCCCTTGGGAATTGGCTCATCTCCATCTCCAGGTCTCTCTTGGTGGATGGTGGAGGCCTCCGAGGCCTCATTGTATCTTTGATGATCGCTGTTGTGCTCAAAGGTCTCAAGTTCTAATTTGGAGAAGCAGAGAAGGCCTTTTGGCTGCCGTGCCTACCCCTCAGATCCGGCAGTCTTATCTTAGGGTGTCCAAGGGGTGGCCCTTGGCCCCCTTGTATACCGTGATCGCTATTGATCATGGTACTAAAGGGGTTGATTTGCCATAGTTGGAGTATTTTCCTACCCTGGAGGCTAGTCCTTGGTCTTGGCTTTATGTCTGAGAACTATTACAGCTCTCAGTGGGACCTACCAGTGGGAACCAGCTATACAACAATTTTTCCAAAGTGTCCCAGGAGCCATTTTTTCAGTGGACCCATGAGCCTGTGTGTTACCCTGGAGTCCAGAAGAGATGGGAAGAGTCCACCGAGGGAATGTCAGTCACTGCAAGGGATCCCAAGGGAGGTTAGGGAAGGTGGTTCATTGCTCTACTATGTTGATACATTATATTGTAGCATTGTATGTTATTTTATATGTTTTTCTCACACGTGTGCTGATTCAAGCCCCGCACCTATATGTACCAATGTGTAGGGATTACTATTAGTGGCGTACGGCAGGTGAGGACAGGTTCTTGGAGGAGTAGATCAGGATTGACCTTCCTATCGCTAGTGACACTCTCATCATATTAAGTCCATCTCAGCAGTTACAGGACACACGTGTCTCAGCTGTCTTTTGGCAGGAGACTTGCTTACTCGCCTGCCTTCTGCATTCCTTGCAGTCTTCCCCTTTCTGTCCCTCACTGGGAATATTTGTCATTTGCTACTTGTAAAACTGATTAAAAGGCTCTGAGGGAAAGCAAGAGAACAAACTAACCTCCGGGACATGAGTAATAGTCTGTATCAGTGGTGGATCTCCATGTCTACATATAATATAGTCTGTATCAGTAGTGGATCTCTATATCTACATGTAACATAATAGTCTATATAAGTGGTGGACCTCCATATCTACATGTAACGTAATAGTCTATATAGGAGGTGGATCTCCATATCTACATGTAACGTAATAGTCTATATAGGAGGTGGATCTCCATATCTACATCTAATATAATAGTCTATATCAGTGGTGGATCTCCATGTCTACATGTAACGTAATAGTCTGTATCAGTGGTGGATCTCCATATCTACCTCTAATATAATAGTCTGTATCAGTGGTGGATCTCCATATCTACATGTAACGTAATAGTCTGTATCAGTGGTGGATCTCCATATCTACCTCTAATATAATAGTCTGTATCAGTGGTGGATCTCCATATCTACATGTAACGTAATAGTCTGTATCAGTGGTGGACCTCCATATCTACATATAATGTAATAGTCTGTATCAGTGGTGGATCTCCATATCTATATGTCATGTAATAATCTGTATAGGAGGTGGACCTCCATATCTACATGTAATGTAATAGTCTATATAAGTGGTGGACCTCCATATCTACATGCAACATAATAGTCTGTATAAATGGTGGATCTCCATATCTTTATCTAATGTAATAGCCTATATACAGTGCCTACAAGTAGTATTCAACCCCCTGCAGATTTAGCAAGTTTGATAAGATGCAAATAAGTTAGAGCCTTCAAACGTCAAACAAGAGCAGGATTTAGTAACAGATGCATAAATCTTACAAACTAAAAAGTTATGTTGCTCAGTTAAATTTTAATAAATTTTAAACATAAAAGTGTGGGTCAATTATTATTCAACCCCTAGGTTTAATATTTTGTGGAATAACCCTTGTTTGCAATTACAGCTAATAATCGTCTTTTATAAGAGCTGATCAGGCCGGCACAGGTCTCTGGAGTTATCTTGGCCCACTCCTCCATGCAGATCTTCTCCAAGTTATCTAGGTTCTTTGGGTGTCTCATGTGGACCTTAATCTTGAGCTCCTTCCACAAGTTTTGAATTGGGTTAAGGTCAGGAGACTGACTAGGCCACTGCAACACCTTGATATTTTCCCTCTTGAACCAGGCCTTGGTTTTCTTGGCTGTGTGCTTTGGGTCGTTGTCTTGTTTGAAGATGAAATGATGACCCATCTTAAGATCCTTGATGGAGGAGCGGAGGTTCTTGGCCAAAATCTCCAGGTAGGCTGTGCTATCCATCTTCCCATGGATGCGGACCAGATGGCCAGGCCCCTTGGCTGAGAAGCAGCCCCACAGCATGATGCTGCCACCACCATGCTTGACTGTAGGGATGGTATTCTTGGGGTCGTATGCAGTGCCATCCAGTCTCCAAACGTCACGTGTGTGGTTGGCACCAAAGATCTCGATCTTGGTCTCATCAGACCAGAGAACCTTGAACCAGTCTGTCTCAGAGTCCTCCAAGTGATCATGAGCAAACTGTAGACGAGCCTTGACATGACGCTTTGAAAGTAAAGGTACCTTACGGGCTCGTCTGGAACGGAGACCATTGCGGTGGAGTACGTTACTTATGGTATTGACTGAAACCAATGTCCCCACTGCCATGAGATCTTCCCGGAGCTCCTTCCTTGTTGTCCTTGGGTTAGCCTTGACTCTTCGGACAAGCCTGGCCTCGGCACGGGAGGAAACTTTCAAAGGCTGTCCAGGCTGTGGAAGGCTAACAGTAGTTCCATAAGCCTTCCACTTCCGGATGATGCTCCCAACAGTGGAGACAGGTAGGCCCAAAGGGGTACAAAACCCCTTGCCAGCCTTGTGACCCTCCACGATCTTGTCTCTGATGGCCTTGGAATGCTCCTTTGTCTTTCCCATGTTGACCATGTATGAGTGCTGTTCACAAGTTTGGGGAGGGTCTTAAATAGTCAGAAAAGGCTGGAAAAAGAGAGAATTAATCCAAACATGTGAAGCTCATTGTTCTTTGTGCCTGAACTACTTCTTAATACTTTAGGGGAACCAAACAGAATTCTGGTGGTTTGAGGGGTTGAATAATAAATGACCCTCTGAATAAACTTTTCACAATTTAAAAAAAAAATAAACAAAGAAATAACATTATTTTTTGCTGCAGTGCATTTCACACTTCCAGGCTGATCTACAGTCCAAATGTCACAATGCCAGGTTAATTCGGAATGTGTAAACCTGCTAAATCTGCAGGGGGTTGAATACTACTTGTAGGCACTGTAAGTGTTGGATCTCCATATCGTTATCTAACCTAATAATCTGTATAAGAGGTGGACCTCAATATCTACGTCTAATGTAATAGTCTGTATAAGTAGTTGATCTCCATATCTACATATCACGTAATAGTCTGTATCAGTGGTGGATCTCCATATCTACCTCTAACCCGATATACGAACAGGAGGGATACACAGGCCCGACCAATACACAAACCTCACAGTAGATGGTCTTGTGCCTACAGGGAACTCCATTGATCACTTCATTGATCTGATTACTCGCTCTCAGGATTTAACCCATTTATTGCCACCAGCCTTCACACATCAGACCATATCTTGGGTCTGTATAAGGTCCGAGGTGTAAATAGGCAGACGCAGTCCACGGGCTCATGTCTGTGAGATTGTCCGTCCTTCTGACCATATTGTCCTGTCTTCTCTTTGGGGCCCCATATACTGTAACTGAGTATCAAAGAAAAGCAAAAAAAAACTTTTACATTCTATTTGGTTTTTTGTTTTTTCAGACCCCATTACAACAATTGAAATTTGATTCGATGGATTTGAGGTCCCTGATTTTTTCTTTTCTAGGTAATTTCAGGAGTTTGAGCAGAGGATGGAAACTCGGCTGAATTATACATCAAATGACTTTGCATTGGAGATGAGCGGCCCCGGGGTAAATGAAGTGGATTTCCTAATAAGCGTTTGCGCGTCCTGCGGTTGTAAATCTGCCCTGATACAGAGGTTAGTCTGCAGCCGCTAAAAACCTGATCTTGTCTGAGCGACATGGTTAGGAAAAATCAATTTATTTTTCCATTCTCTGAACTGGTGCTGGCTCTGAATAGAGAGAAAAAAAAAAGCCAGCGAAACCCCAGTGTTTGCCTATTGTATGAGCAAGATAAAACCCGCAGGGCGGTATTAAATGGCCAGGTTACGATGGGTCAGTTACAGTTGCAGAGAAAGGAGATACAAGTAGTTAGTGTTACTTTTTGTAAACGTATAAATTCTTTATGGGCTACAGATCCCGCCCTGGTTTATCCAGGTTTTCTACTATAGACATTCTTAGAAACAAGTTTATAGCGGATTATATACGAGGCCGGCCCCTGCTGGTTATAACGGGTGTCAAACCCGACGACTGAGGATGGGAACAGCAAGAAGAACCTAAAAATATCTAATATTAATTAGGAATTACACTATGTGGCGGTATTAATGAAAGCTCATAAGCAAGTACTATTTGGGTACTGTGTATAGTTAGGGCTCTAAATTGTGGTATTCTGTGTGCTGTATATGGCAGTATTATGTGGGCTGTGTATGGCTGCGTTATCTTTGCACTATATTGAAGTATTATGTGTGCTGTGTATGGCAGTATTATGTTTACATTAGATGAGGGTATTATGTGTGCTGTATATGGCAATATTATGTGGGTTGTATACGGCAGCATTATCTTGATATTAGATGAGGGTATGATGTGTGCTGTATATGGCAGTATTCTCTTTGCACTACATGGCAGTATTCTCTTGGCATTAGATGTGGGTATTATGTTGGCTGCATATGGCAGTATTCTCTTTGCATTATATGGAAGTATTATGTAGGCTGTGCATGGAAGTATTATCTTGGCATATCAGAGTATTACCTTGGCGTTAAATGGGGATATTAAGTGGGCTCTGTATGGCAATATACTTTTTGCATTATATAGCAATATTTTATGGGTTATATATGGAAGTGAATAATATCTTGGCATTATATGGCAGTGCCATGTTTATTGTAAATGACGGTATTGTCCTGGCACTGTCTATTTGAGCTGTACATAACTCGGTGTGCCCATGCGATTGGACCAAAGCTGTGACCCTGGGCGCAGGTGAGTGACAGACGTTGCAAGGAGTTGCAACTGAGGTGAGGGAAGCTGAGTATGAATGTTTTTTATTTTTTCCACCTCTCCTGGGCCTCCATCTATGACACTCTGGGCTCCTCCTAGTCTATGTATGTACCCAAGTATAGTCCCAAATCTGGTCCGCCAAGTTAAAGGTCCCCAGTCTTCAACCATTAGCTCCACAAAACTACGCCCCCAGCTGTCAGGCCATGGTATAGTCACAAGTTAGAGACCAATGTCCTAGAATATTCTGAAACATTTGACCTCCGTCCAACGTGCCGGGCCCGCTCCTAATCCTCACATCTCATCTGACTCTTGGAATCCCTCTATGATCCCAAATATCTTCATGTCACCTCCAGCTTTCCTCCGCTTTATTAGCCTTTCCATTGGATTAGACTCCATACATCTCACGTCCTTGCTCGAGATTCACTTTCATAGAAGTAAGTCTGTGGCAGTTCTTAAAGAAGCGTGAGTGAGAATCCTCTCTCCTCACCTCGGTGGAGACAGTAGCTGCTAGAACAAGGGGGATGAGTGTGGGGGAAGATGAATAGATTGGCAGATATGTGGGCAGGCGGCGGTGTGCAGGAAAATCACCGTCTCCTACACGTCTTGTGGAAGACGCAGAAAATCATGGACAGGTCTATATGACAAGTATCAGTCATTATATAATATGTACAGGCTCCTTTAAGACATGGGACCCTGGGACGGAGCCTGAGGGGAATAACTTACCAGCATGGTATATTGGATATCAGCAATGATCTGGATCTTAAGGTGGAATTCAGCACTTGGAAGTGAAGGGTTAACATACTGTTGGGGTCAGAGGTGTAATTGGAAGGTCCGGGGTCCAAAGGCGAAAATTTGTAACAGGGACCAAGGGCCATTCATGATACTGGTATAGTCTTATGTGGAAGGCCAGCCTTCATCTCAGGATATGGGACCTGATCAGGACTGTTACCTCTGCACCGCCTATAATTTAGGCCCCTGATTGGGTTAGAAATGTCAAAATTTAGTTCCCAAGTCCTAGCAATGGTGGGTGAAGATAGAGATCAATGGGCTGCAGTAAGGAGATTGGTTTAGGCAGTGAACTGTGACATACTTTAGATGCTTATGGAACTGTTTGGGCACTGTGTGGTAGTATTATCTGGGCACTGTGTGGTAGTAGTATCTGGGCACTATGTGGTAGTGTTATCTAGGTACTGTACGGTAGTATTATCTGTGCACTGTATGGTAGTATTATCTGGGTACTGTGTCGTAGTATTATCTGGGCACTGTATGGTAGTATTATCTGGGCACTGTATGGTAGTATTATCTGGGTACTGTGTGGTAGTATTATCTGGGCACTGTATGGTAGTATTATCTGGGCACTGTGCGGTAGTATTATCTGAGTACTATGTGGTAGTAGCATCTGGGCACTGTGCAGTAGTATTATCTGAGTACTGTGTGATAGTAGTATCTGGGCACTGTATGGTAGTATTATCTGGGCACTGTGCGGTAGTAGTATCTGGACACTGTGCAGTAGTATTATCTGAGTACTGTATGGTAGTAGTATCTGGGCACTGTATGGTAGTAGTATCTGGGCACTGTATGGTAGTATTATCTGGGCACTGTGTGGTAGTATTATCTGGGCACTGTATGGTAGTAGTATCTGGGCACTGTATGGTAGTAGTATCTGGGCACTGTATGGTAGTAGTATCTGGGCACTGTATGGTAGTAGTATCTGGGCACTGTGCGGTAGTATTATCTGGGCACTGTATGGTAGTAGTATCTGGGCACTGTGCGGTAGTATTATCTGGGCACTGTATGGTAGTAGTATCTGGGCACTGTATGGTAGTAGTATCTGGGCACTGTGTGGTAGTAGTATCTGGGCACTGTATGGTAGAAGTATCTGGGCACTGTATGGTAGTAGTATCTGGGCACTGTGTGGTAGTAGTATCTGGGCACTGTGCGGTAGTAGTATCTGGGCACTGTATGGTAGTAGTATCTGGGCACTGTGTGGTAGTATTATCTGGGCACTGTGTGGTAGTAATATCTGGGCACTGTATGGTAGCACTGTGTGGTAGTAGTATCTGGGCACTGTGTGGTAGTAGTATCTGGGCACTGTATGGTAGTAGTATCTGGGCACTGTGCGGTAGTGTTATCTGGGCACTGTATGGTAGTAGTATCTGGGCACTGTGTGGTAGTAGTATCTGGGCACTGTATGGTAGTATTATCTGGGCACTGTATGGTAGTAGTATCTGGGCACTGTATGGTAGTAGTATCTGGGCACTGTATGGTAGTAGTATCTGGGCACTGTGTGGTAGTAATATCTGGGCACTGTATGGTAGTAGTATCTGGGCACTGTATGGTAGTAGTATCTGGGCACTGTATGGTAGTAGTATCTGGGCACTGTGTGGTAGTAATATCTGGGCACTGTATGGTAGTAGTATCTGGGCACTGTGTGGTAGTAGTATCTGGGCACTGTGCAGTAGTAGTATCTGGGCACTGTGCGGTAGTAGTATCTGGGCACTGTATGGTAGTAGTATCTGGGCACTGTGCGGTAGTATTATCTGGGCACTGTATGGTAGTAGTATCTGGGCACTGTATGGTAGTAGTATCTGGGCACTGTGTGGTAGTAGTATCTGGGCACTGTATGGTAGTAGTATCTGGGCACTGTATGGTAGTAGTATCTGGGCACTGTGTGGTAGTAGTATCTGGGCACTGTGTGGTAGTAGTATCTGGGCACTGTGTGGTAGTAGTATCTGGGCACTGTATGGTAGTAGTATCTGGGCACTGTGTGGTAGTAGTATCTGGGCACTGTATGGTAGTAGTATCTGGGCACTGTATGGTAGTAGTATCTGGGCACTGTGCGGTAGTATTATCTGGGCACTGTATGGTAGTAGTATCTGGGCACTGTATGGTAGTAGTATCTGGGCACTGTATGGTAGTAGTATCTGGGCACTGTATGGTAGTATTATCTGGGCACTGTGTGGTAGTAATATCTGGGCACTGTGTGGTAGTATTATCTGGGCACTATGTGGTAGTGTTATCTAGGTACTGTACGGTAGTATTATCTGTGCACTGTATGGTAGTATTATCTGGGTACTGTGTCGTAGTATTATCTGGGCACTGTATGGTAGTATTATCTGGGCACTGTATGGTAGTATTATCTGGGTACTGTGTCGGAGTATTATCTGGGCACTGTATGGTAGTATTATCTGGGCACTGTGCGGTAGAATTATCTGAGTACTATGTGGTAGTAGTATCTGTGCACTGTATGGTAGTATTATCTGGGTACTGTGTGGTAGTATTATCTGGGCACTGTATGGTAGTATTATCTGGGCACTGTGCGGTAGTATTATCTGAGTACTATGTGGTAGTAGTATCTGGGCACTGTGCAGTAGTATTATCTGAGTACTGTGTGATAGTAGTATCTGGGCACTGTATGGTAGTATTATCTGGGCACTGTGCGGTAGTAGTATCTGGACACTGTGCAGTAGTATTATCTGAGTACTGTATGGTAGTATTATCTGGGCACTGTATGGTAGTAGTATCTGGGCACTGTGCGGTAGTATTATCTGGGCACTGTATGGTAGTAGTATCTGGGCACTGTATGGTAGTAGTATCTGGGCACTGTGTGGTAGTAGTATCTGGGCACTGTATGGTAGAAGTATCTGGGCACTGTATGGTAGTAGTATCTGGGCACTGTATGGTAGTATTATCTGGGCACTGTGTGGTAGTAATATCTGGGCACTGTGTGGTAGTAGTATCTGGGCACTGTGTGGTAGTAGTATCTGGGCACTGTGCGGTAGTAGTATCTGGGCACTGTATGGTAGTAGTATCTGGGCACTGTGTGGTAGTATTATCTGGGCACTGTGTGGTAGTAATATCTGGGCACTGTATGGTAGCACTGTGTGGTAGTAGTATCTGGGCACTGTGTGGTAGTAGTATCTGGGCACTGTATGGTAGTAGTATCTGGGCACTGTGCGGTAGTATTATCTGGGCACTGTATGGTAGTAGTATCTGGGCACTGTATGGTAGTAGTATCTGGGCACTGTATGGTAGTAGTATCTGGGCACTGTATGGTAGTAGTATCTGGGCACTGTGCGGTAGTAGTATCTGGGCACTGTATGGTAGTAGTATCTGGGCACTGTGCGGTAGTATTATCTGGGCACTGTATGGTAGTAGTATCTGGGCACTGTGTGGTAGTAGTATCTGGGCACTGTATGGTAGTATTATCTGGGCACTGTATGGTAGTAGAATCTGGGCACTGTATGGTAGTAGTATCTGGGCACTGTATGGTAGTAGTATCTGGGCACTGTGTGGTAGTAATATCTGGGCACTGTATGGTAGTAGTATCTGGGCACTGTATGGTAGTAGTATCTGGGCACTGTATGGTAGTAGTATCTGGGCGCTGTGTGGTAGTAATATCTGGGCACTGTATGGTAGTAGTATCTGGGCACTGTGTGGTAGTAGTATCTGGGCACTGTGCGGTAGTAGTATCTGGGCACTGTGCGGTAGTAGTATCTGGGCACTGTATGGTAGTAGTATCTGGGCACTGTGCGGTAGTAGTATCTGGGCACTGTATGGTAGTAGTATCTGGGCACTGTGCGGTAGTAGTATCTGGGCACTGTATGGTAGTAGTATCTGGGCACTGTGCGGTAGTATTATCTGGGCACTGTATGGTAGTAGTATCTGGGCACTGTATGGTAGTAGTATCTGGGCACTGTGTGGTAGTAGTATCTGGGCACTGTATGGTAGTAGTATCTGGGCACTGTATGGTAGTAGTATCTGGGCACTGTGTGGTAGTAGTATCTGGGCACTGTATGGTAGTAGTATCTGGGCACTGTATGGTAGTAGTATCTGGGCACTGTGCGGTAGTATTATCTGGGCACTGTATGGTAGTAGTATCTGGGCACTGTATGGTAGTAGTATCTGGGCACTGTATGGTAGTAGTATCTGGGCACTGTGCGGTAGTATTATCTGGGCACTGTATGGTAGTAGTATCTGGGCACTGTATGGTAGTATTATCTGGGCACTGTATGGTAGTATTATCTGGGTACTGTGTGGTAGTATTATCTGGGCACTGTATGGTAGTATTATCTGGGCACTGTGCGGTAGTATTATCTGAGTACTATGTGGTAGTAGCATCTGGGCACTGTGCAGTAGTATTATCTGAGTACTGTGTGATAGTAGTATCTGGGCACTGTATGGTAGTATTATCTGGGCACTGTGCGGTAGTAGTATCTGGACACTGTGCAGTAGTATTATCTGAGTACTGTATGGTAGTAGTATCTGGGCACTGTATGGTAGTAGTATCTGGGCACTGTATGGTAGTATTATCTGGGCACTGTGTGGTAGTATTATCTGGGCACTGTATGGTAGTAGTATCTGGGCACTGTATGGTAGTAGTATCTGGGCACTGTATGGTAGTAGTATCTGGGCACTGTATGGTAGTAGTATCTGGGCACTGTGCGGTAGTATTATCTGGGCACTGTATGGTAGTAGTATCTGGGCACTGTGCGGTAGTATTATCTGGGCACTGTATGGTAGTAGTATCTGGGCACTGTATGGTAGTAGTATCTGGGCACTGTGTGGTAGTAGTATCTGGGCACTGTATGGTAGAAGTATCTGGGCACTGTATGGTAGTAGTATCTGGGCACTGTGTGGTAGTAGTATCTGGGCACTGTGCGGTAGTAGTATCTGGGCACTGTATGGTAGTAGTATCTGGGCACTGTGTGGTAGTATTATCTGGGCACTGTGTGGTAGTAATATCTGGGCACTGTATGGTAGCACTGTGTGGTAGTAGTATCTGGGCACTGTGTGGTAGTAGTATCTGGGCACTGTATGGTAGTAGTATCTGGGCACTGTGCGGTAGTATTATCTGGGCACTGTATGGTAGTAGTATCTGGGCACTGTGTGGTAGTAGTATCTGGGAACTGTATGGTAGTATTATCTGGGCACTGTATGGTAGTAGTATCTGGGCACTGTATGGTAGTAGTATCTGGGCACTGTATGGTAGTAGTATCTGGGCACTGTGTGGTAGTAATATCTGGGCACTGTATGGTAGTAGTATCTGGGCACTGTATGGTAGTAGTATCTGGGCACTGTATGGTAGTAGTATCTGGGCACTGTGTGGTAGTAATATCTGGGCACTGTATGGTAGCAGTATCTGGGCACTGTGTGGTAGTAGTATCTGGGCACTGTGCGGTAGTAGTATCTGGGCACTGTGCGGTAGTAGTATCTGGGCACTGTATGGTAGTAGTATCTGGGCACTGTGCGATAGTATTATCTGGGCACTGTATGGTAGTAGTATCTGGGCACTGTATGGTAGTAGTATCTGGGCACTGTGTGGTAGTAGTATCTGGGGACTGTATGGTAGTAGTATCTGGGCACTGTATGGTAGTAGTATCTGGGCACTGTGTGGTAGTAGTATCTGGGCACTGTGTGGTAGTAGTATCTGGGCACTGTGTGGTAGTAGTATCTGGGCACTGTATGGTAGTAGTATCTGGGCACTGTGTGGTAGTAGTATCTGGGCACTGTATGGTAGTAGTATCTGGGCACTGTATGGTAGTAGTATCTGGGCACTGTGCGGTAGTATTATCTGGGCACTGTATGGTAGTAGTATCTGGGCACTGTATGGTAGTAGTATCTGGGCACTGTATGGTAGTAGTATCTGGGCACTGTATGGTAGTATTATCTGGGCACTGTGTGGTAGTAATATCTGGGCACTGTGTGGTAGTATTATCTGGGCACTATGTGGTAGTGTTATCTAGGTACTGTACGGTAGTATTATCTGTGCACTGTGTGGTAGTATTATCTGGGTACTGTGTCGTAGTATTATCTGGGCACTGTATGGTAGTATTATCTGGGCACTGTATGGTAGTATTATCTGGGTACTGTGTCGTAGTATTATCTGGGCACTGTATGGTAGTATTATCTGGGCACTGTGCGGTAGAATTATCTGAGTACTATGTGGTAGTAGTATCTGTGCACTGTATGGTAGTATTATCTGGGTACTGTGTGGTAGTATTATCTGGGCACTGTATGGTAGTATTATCTGGGCACTGTGCGGTAGTATTATCTGAGTACTATGTGGTAGTAGTATCTGGGCACTGTGCAGTAGTATTATCTGAGTACTGTGTGATAGTAGTATCTGGGCACTGTATGGTAGTATTATCTGGGCACTGTGCGGTAGTAGTATCTGGACACTGTGCAGTAGTATTATCTGAGTACTGTATGGTAGTATTATCTGGGCACTGTATGGTAGTAGTATCTGGGCACTGTGCGGTAGTATTATCTGGGCACTGTATGGTAGTAGTATCTGGGCACTGTATGGTAGTAGTATCTGGGCACTGTGTGGTAGTAGTATCTGGGCACTGTATGGTAGAAGTATCCGGGCACTGTATGGTAGTAGTATCTGGGCACTGTATGGTAGTATTATCTGGGCACTGTGTGGTAGTAATATCTGGGCACTGTGTGGTAGTAGTATCTGGGCACTGTGTGGTAGTAGTATCTGGGCACTGTGCGGTAGTAGTATCTGGGCACTGTATGGTAGTAGTATCTGGGCACTGTGTGGTAGTATTATCTGGGCACTGTGTGGTAGTAATATCTGGGCACTGTATGGTAGCACTGTGTGGTAGTAGTATCTGGGCACTGTGTGGTAGTAGTATCTGGGCACTGTATGGTAGTAGTATCTGGGCACTGTGCGGTAGTATTATCTGGGCACTGTATGGTAGTAGTATCTGGGCACTGTATGGTAGTAGTATCTGGGCACTGTATGGTAGTAGTATCTGGGCACTGTATGGTAGTAGTATCTGGGCACTGTGCGGTAGTAGTATCTGGGCACTGTATGGTAGTAGTATCTGGGCACTGTGCGGTAGTATTATCTGGGCACTGTATGGTAGTAGTATCTGGGCACTGTGTGGTAGTAGTATCTGGGCACTGTATGGTAGTATTATCTGGGCACTGTATGGTAGTATTATCTGGGCACTGTATGGTAGTATTATCTGGGCACTGTATGGTAGTAGTATCTGGGCACTGTGTGGTAGTAGTATCTGGGCACTGTATGGTAGTAGTATCTTGGCACTGTATGGTAGTATTATCTGGGCACTGTGTGGTAGTAGTATCTGGGCACTGTATGGTAGTAGTATCTGGGCACTGTATGGTAGTAGTATCTGGGCACTGTGTGGTAGTAATATCTGGGCACTGTATGGTAGTAGTATCTGGGCACTGTATGGTAGTAGTATCTGGGCACTGTATGGTAGTAGTATCTGGGCGCTGTGTGGTAGTAATATCTGGGCACTGTATGGTAGTAGTATCTGGGCACTGTGTGGTAGTAGTATCTGGGCACTGTGCGGTAGTAGTATCTGGGCACTGTGCGGTAGTAGTATCTGGGCACTGTATGGTAGTAGTATCTGGGCACTGTGCGGTAGTAGTATCTGGGCACTGTATGGTAGTAGTATCTGGGCACTGTGCGGTAGTAGTATCTGGGCACTGTATGTTAGTAGTATCTGGGCACTGTGCGGTAGTATTATCTGGGCACTGTATGGTAGTAGTATCTGGGCACTGTATGGTAGTAGTATCTGGGCACTGTGTGGTAGTAGTATCTGGGCACTGTATGGTAGTAGTATCTGGGCACTGTATGGTAGTAGTATCTGGGCACTGTGTGGTAGTAGTATCTGGGCACTGTATGGTAGTAGTATCTGGGCACTGTATGGTAGTAGTATCTGGGCACTGTGCGGTAGTATTATCTGGGCACTGTATGGTAGTAGTATCTGGGCACTGTATGGTAGTAGTATCTGGGCACTGTATGGTAGTAGTATCTGGGCACTGTATGGTAGTATTATCTGGGCACTGTGTGGTAGTAATATCTGGGCACTGTGTGGTAGTATTATCTGGGCACTATGTGGTAGTGTTATCTAGGTACTGTACGGTAGTATTATCTGTGCACTGTATGGTAGTATTATCTGGGCACTGTATGGTAGTATTATCTGGGCACTGTGCGGTAGAATTATCTGAGTACTATGTGGTAGTAGTATCTGTGCACTGTATGGTAGTATTATCTGGGTACTGTGTGGTAGTATTATCTGGGCACTGTATGGTAGTATTATCTGGGCACTGTGCGGTAGAATTATCTGAGTACTATGTGGTAGTAGTATCTGGGCACTGTGCAGTAGTATTATCTGAGTACTGTGTGATAGTAGTATCTGGGCACTGTATGGTAGTATTATCTGGGCACTGTGCGGTAGTAGTATCTGGACACTGTGCAGTAGTATTATCTGAGTACTGTATGGTAGTAGTATCTGGGCACTGTATGGTAGTAGTATCTGGGCACTGTATGGTAGTATTATCTGGGCACTGTGTGGTAGTATTATCTGGGCACTGTATGGTAGTAGTATCTGGGCACTGTATGGTAGTAGTATCTGGGCACTGTGCGGTAGTATTATCTGGGCACTGTATGGTAGTAGTATCTGGGCACTGTATGGTAGTAGTATCTGGGCACTGTATGGTAGTAGTATCTGGGCACTGTATGGTAGTAGTATCTGGGCACTGTGCGGTAGTATTATCTGGGCACTGTATGGTAGTAGTATCTGGGCACTGTGTGGTAGTAGTATCTGGGCACTGTATGGTAGTAGTATCTGGGCACTGTATGGTAGTAGTATCTGGGCACTGTATGGTAGTATTATCTGGGCACTGTGTGGTAGTAATATCTGGGCACTGTATGGTAGTAGTATCTGGGCACTGTGTGGTAGTAGTATCTGGGCACTGTGTGGTAGTAGTATCTGGGCACTGTGCGGTAGTAGTATCTGGGCACTGTGCGGTAGTATTATCTGGGCACTGTATGGTAGTAGTATCTGGGCACTGTATGGTAGTAGTATCTGGGCACTGTATGGTAGTAGTATCTGGGCACTGTATGGTAGTAGTATCTGGGCACTGTGTGGTAGTAGTATCTGGGCACTGTATGGTAGTAGTATCTGGGCACTGTATGGTAGTAGTATCTGGGCACTGTATGGTAGTATTATCTGGGCACTGTGTGGTAGTAATATCTGGGCACTGTATGGTAGTAGTATCTGGGCACTGTGTGGTAGTAGTATCTGGGCACTGTGTGGTAGTAGTATCTGGGCACTGTGCGGTAGTAGTATCTGGGCACTGTATGGTAGTAGTATCTGGGCACTGTGCGGTAGTAGTATCTGGGCACTGTGCGGTAGTAGTATCTGGGCACTGTATGGTAGTAGTATCTGGGCACTGTGCGGTAGTATTATCTGGGCACTGTATGGTAGTAGTATCTGGGCACTGTGTGGTAGTAGTATCTGGGCACTGTATGGTAGTAGTATCTGGGCACTGTATGGTAGTATTATCTGGGCACTGTATGGTAGTAGTATCTGGGCACTGTGTGGTAGTAATATCTGGGCACTGTATGGTAGTAGTATCTGGGCACTGTGTGGTAGTAGTATCTGGGCACTGTGCGGTAGTAGTATCTGGGCACTGTGCGGTAGTAGTATCTGGGCACTGTATGGTAGTAGTATCTGGGCACTGTGTGGTAGTAGTATCTGGGCACTGTGTGGTAGTAGTATCTGGGCACTGTGTGGTAGTAGTATCTGGGCACTGTATGGTAGTAGTATCTGGGCACTGTGTGGTAGTAGTATCTGGGCACTGTATGGTAGTAGTATCTGGGCACTGTATGGTAGTAGTATCTGGGCACTGTGCGGTAGTATTATCTGGGCACTGTATGGTAGTAGTATCTGGGCACTGTGTGGTAGTAGTATCTGGGCACTGTATGGTAGTAGTATCTGGGCACTGTATGGTAGTAGTATCTTGGCACTGTATGGTAGTATTATCTGGGCACTGTGTGGTAGTAATATCTGGGCACTGTATGGTAGTAGTATCTGGGCACTGTGTGGTAGTAGTATCTGGGCACTGTATGGTAGTATCTGGGCACTGTGTGGTAGTAATATCTGGGCACTGTGTGGTAGTAGTATCTGGGCACTGTATGGTAGTAGTATCTGGGCACTGTGTGGTAGTAGTATCTGGGCACTGTGTGGTAGTAGTATCTGGGCACTGTGCGGTAGTAGTATCTGGGCACTGTATGGTAGTAGTATCTGGGCACTGTATGGTAGTAGTATCTGGGCACTGTGTGGTAGTAGTATCTGGGCACTGTATGGTAGTAGTATCTGGGCACTGTATGGTAGTAGTATCTGGGCACTGTATGGTAGTAGTATCTGGGCACTGTATGGTAGTAGTATCTGGGCACTGTATGGTAGTAGTATCTGGGCACTGTGTGGTAGTAATATCTGGGCACTGTATGGTAGTAGTATCTGGGCACTGTGTGGTAGTAGTATCTGGGCACTGTGCGGTAGTAGTATCTGGGCACTGTATGGTAGTAGTATCTGGGCACTGTGTGGTAGTAGTATCTGGGCACTGTGCGGTAGTAGTATCTGGGCACTGTATGGTAGTAGTATCTGGGCACTGTGTGGTAGTAATATCTGGGCACTGTATGGTAGTAGTATCTGGGCACTGTGTGGTAGTAGTATCTGGGCACTGTGTGGTAGTAATATCTGGGCACTGTGTGGTAGTATTATCTGGGCACTGTATGGTAGTATTATCTGGGCACTGTGCGGTAGTAATATCTGGGCACTGTATGGTAGTAGTATCTGGGCACTGTATGGTAGTAGT